>NW_024358721.1:0-286 GCF_014805655.1 Passer montanus | reverse complement strand
ATAATATTTGTAGCAGATATTCATCCTGCCAGGAGCTCCAAAAGATCTCTCTTTCAACACACATTCCACAAGCCGTCTTCTAGCTTAATCAATATTTAATATATTGTCACTGTAGGCAGAAGGGAGTGAACCCTTTGCACAGGCTAGTGCCAAGGCACAGCAGTACCCAGCTTCCTTGAAAGAAATAAGGAAATTCAGCTTGCCTTCCTCTTCCTATGCTAAATACCCAGTGGTGTTTAGCATAAACAAAGAACTAGCATAATCACCATTATTAAAAAAAAAAAAA
>NW_024358720.1:0-286 GCF_014805655.1 Passer montanus | reverse complement strand
GGTCTTGGGGTGGTCTTGGGGTTGTCCTGATGGTGTTGGGGTGACCATGGGGGTCATGGGGTGGCCTTAAGGGTCGAGGGGTGGCCATGGTGGCCTTGGGGGTCCTGGGGTGGTCATGGTTGCTTTGGGATGGCCATGGTGGCCTTGGGGTTGTCTTGGGGGTCCTGGGGTGGCCATGGTGACCTTGGGGTTGTCCTGGTGGCCTTGGGGTTCCTGGGGTGGTCTCAGTGGTCTTGGGGTGGTTCCTGTGCCCTTGGGGTGGTCTTGGGGTGACCATGGTGGTGTT
>NW_024358719.1:0-286 GCF_014805655.1 Passer montanus | reverse complement strand
CCCCAAAATCCTCCCCAGGGACCCCAAATTTCCCTCCAAACCCCCACATTTCTCCCCCAAATCCGCAAATTTCTCCCCAAAACCTCCAAATTTCCTTCCAAAACCACCAAATTTTCCCTCCAAAACCCCCACATTTTCCCTCCAAGACCCCTAAATTTCCCTCCAATTTTTCCCCCCAAAACCCCCAAATTTCTCCCCCCCCAAACCGCCAGATTTCTTTCCAAATCCCCCAAATTTCCCCCCCCAAAACCCCCAAATTTTCCGCCCAAATTTTCCCCCAACCTCC
>NW_024358718.1:0-286 GCF_014805655.1 Passer montanus | reverse complement strand
GATGGCTGTGGGAAGTTAAAGGTGGTCTATAAATTGTCTCCTGAGTGTTGGTAACAGCGGGGGGGTGGGGGGGGGGCAGTATTGAAGTGTGTTTGTTTCTATCTTACTTCCCCCATGTCCAGGGTGGAATTTATTCTTGCATCGTTACACTTTAAATTGCCACAGGGGGGTGTTTCTCAAACCAGATGTGTGTTTGAGATGGACTGAGGTGGCCACAGTAAGCTGTGGAGTACAGATTTAAAAATTACACTTTTTTTCAAGACACTACAAATTGCTAGCCCCTGGT
>NW_024358717.1:0-286 GCF_014805655.1 Passer montanus | reverse complement strand
TGTCCATAAGATCCACCAGAATAGTAGGAAGGCCCTCCCTGCAGAGAAAACATAGAAATTTACTGGTTTGTAGTTGAATGTTCTCTCCAAGAATACTTCTAGGCTGCTCCTGAGCAGGCGCAGTGACCAGAATATTTACCTGGTTGCCAGAGTAAGAACTGTGGGAAGAACCTGGGTCACCCTGAAAGAAAAACACAGAGCAGCTATTTTCTTGAAGATGAGAGTTTAAATACCTGCACATGTGGTTCACACTATACCCTTTCTCCCAGTTTTGAAGTAATTTTAT
>NW_024358716.1:0-286 GCF_014805655.1 Passer montanus | reverse complement strand
TCCACGATGGCAATATTCTCCTTCAGGTCCTCATTGACCCGTACCATGTCATCCAGCTGCAGTTGGGTGTCCTACAAGGTAGCATTGGGGAAGAAGTTGAGTGGGAATGGTGGGGAAGTGGCTTAAGGTCTAATTTTCTTACACTCTGGCGTGGTGGGACCCACTACATGTCAATATGCTTATGGGATAGAAGTCTGATGAGTACCTTGAGGTAGCCCTGCAGTGTCTTGACTTGCTTCTGAGCTTCAGCAGCTATACGGTTGGCATGGCTGAGCTGAATCTCCAT
>NW_024358715.1:0-286 GCF_014805655.1 Passer montanus | reverse complement strand
GGCGCGGGGAGCGGTGCTGCCGCCGCCGCGGCCCCGAGGGGCGGCTGTTGACCCCGCAGCCCGCTGCCGCCCCCGCCGCGGGGAGCCATGGCCGTGGGCGGCTGAAGGAGCCCCAGCGCCCTCCCCCGGACGAGGTAAGGGCGGCGGGGGTCCCGCGGGGGCTGCGCTTCCCCCCGGGAAGTTGCCGGAGGGGGGTGCGGCGGTCCCCGCAGGAATGCCCGGGGCGGGGGGAGCCGAGCCGAGCCGCCCCCGGAGGAGCCCGGGGCGGGACGGCAGCGGGAGCGGC
>NW_024358714.1:0-286 GCF_014805655.1 Passer montanus | reverse complement strand
TGGGATTCCAAAGGGATTTTGCGATCCCATGGGATTTTGGGCTCCAAGGAGATTTTGGGATCTGAAGGGATTTTGGGATCTGAAGGGATTTTGGGCTGGGCTCCAGAGGGGTTTGGGATCCAAGGTGATTTGGAGTTCCAAGGTGATTTTGGGATTTTTGGCTCCAGAGGGGTTTTGGGATTTTGGGCTCCAAAGGGATTTACTCTCCGGGCTGTGTCCGGGCCGTTCCTGCCTCCCCTCACTCCATGTTCCTCTCTCTCCGTGTCCCTCTCTCCCCTCACTCGGT
>NW_024358713.1:0-286 GCF_014805655.1 Passer montanus | reverse complement strand
GGGGACCCCTCGAGCAGGCCGGGGGTCCCTGTACCCCCCCCAAACCCCCCCATTTCTCACCCTCCGGGCCCGGGGACCCCTCGAGCAGGCCGGGGGTCCCGCTGAGGCGGCTCAGGAAGGCGGCGATGCTCTCGGGGGGGCCGCTGGGGGGGGCGCCCAGGGGTCCCAGCATGGAGCTCAGCACCCCCTGCAGCACGCTGGTGAAGAACTCGGGGGGCAGCGGCTCCCCCTGCCCGGGGGCGGGGCCGGCCTCCGCGGGGGCGGGGCCTGCGCAGGGGGCGGGGCC
>NW_024358712.1:0-286 GCF_014805655.1 Passer montanus | reverse complement strand
TAGCCAGTGCAGTAAATCAGGAAGTTTTACTAAAGTAGATTGGTAATTTATTTAATTCTAATTTATTCACGTAATTAAAAATTCTAAATGTTACCAAATTAGAAAGCTGATGTAATGTGTAAACCTCCTCTGCTCTGTGTCTACAGGTAGGACACTGTGCTTTCTCCCCTGGATACAGAATATGTAGCCTGGAGCCCGAGGGCACAGGGAGCTCTTAGATCCTGGTCTCAGGGTGTTCTCAGGCAGGAAAGGCCCTTCCACTGCTCCATGAAATCTGCTGAACTTG
>NW_024358711.1:0-7656 GCF_014805655.1 Passer montanus | reverse complement strand
AATCTAATTCTTGCAGATCTCTTTTAGAATGGGCCAAATTGCGTGTGACCCTTTTAGACCTGCAATTTTGCAATTTATGTGTCGTTGGGCGTAAACAGCGTCAGCTTTCCAAAAGAACACGGGCCTCCTATTAGGCAACAGGGGATGCCTGCCCATGCTCGGTCTCTGCAAATGACAAAGACTCCTCAGGGAAGAGATCGGGGTTCATGATCATAGGTAGAGGCTGTGGAAATTTGGGCAACCGTGCTGCACCAATTTCCAGCCACGTAATTTTGATTGTGCTGTAACATGGAAAGGTAAGATTTCTCTACGGGGTTGGGGAAAACATAAACTGGACACAAACTGAAGTTTGAGCAGAACCAAATAACTTAAATTCAACCGGTTCAGAATTTGAGAGATTTAAATTGGAGATAAGGGTTCTCCAAACTAGGTTGGGGTTGATTCCGGGAGAACGGATAACCTTTTGATGAGCCATAAGTCTTAGGGAAGTGTCGAGAGTGGGAGGGAACTCGTCTGGGTCTGAAGGGATCCCCACAAGGCAGTTCGACAAGGGGTCTGCTGCTGAGGTGGTAGTTAGACAGAGCTGATCTTGGCCGAGAGCCTTTGTGAGCATTTTCCAGACATTTTGCTTCGGCTGGGGGATGATCCACAGGTTTGAAAGCTGAAGGGTGGACCAGAGGATGGTGGCAAAGATGGCAGCTGTGATGGGGATGGGAGCCATTGGATTCAGGTCACTACAAAAGAAACAAAGGGGAAAATGTAAGACTAAATTAAAGGTTCTGGTTCTGCCCCGGGAGGAGGTCCAAATCTCCTGAAAATGGCTGCGCCTCCTCCTCCAACAGGCCTCTTCAACCTGTGCCACAACTCCAATAGAAGGGGTCTTTTTAGGTATGTCGTGGTTTGGCCCGGAAGTGTGTTTCTGGAAGAGTCTAAGTCAGACCAGTCAGTGGCCAAATTCAAAACTGGCATCTGGTGCTAGCCACTGAGGTTTGGATATGCCTCTGAGACATTCTTTTGGACCTATGATGGCTAAGGAACACCCACTCTGTAATTAAGAGGGGGTCCTTAGAGCCTTGGTCCTTCTCCTTAGTTGTAGCGTCCCACTGAAAAATCACCCCATGGAGGTGTGGCAATTTTCCTAGAATTATAAATTTGAATGGCAGGCCCGGTTGATACTGGTGAGGCTGCCTGGCGGAGATAGACTCTTGAATCTTTTCCAGTGCAGCCCGTGCCTCCTGGGTGAGGGACCTAGGAGAACTAAGCTCCTCTCCCCCTTTCAATAAATTGAAAAGGGGGGCTAGGTGGTCAGTGGGAATGCCTAGCCAAGGTCTCACCCAATTTAAGGACCCACACAGTTGTTGGACATCTGCTAAGGTCCGAATGTTGTTTTTAATGTTAAGTTTTTGAGGCATAATAGTGCGTTTGCCAATTTCAAGACCCAGGTATTTCCAGGGTGGCATCCTTTGAATTTTGTCCTCTTGAAGCTTGAACCCTGCAGCAATCAATGAATTGATTGCCAGGTTAAGTGTGTGTGTGAGTACATCATCGGTCGGAGCACAGACTAAAATATCATCCATATAATGGTGTATTATGGACTCTCTTGCAGTTGCACACACTGAGGACAGCAAGGATGAGACATGCCATTGGCAGATGACTGGGCTGTTCTTCATTCCTTGTGGGAGAACACGCCAATGGTACCTCTTCTTTGGGGCTTCCCTGTTGATGGTAGGAACCGAGAAGGCAAAACGTGGGGCGTCATCAGGGTGAAGGGGAATTTGAAAGAAACAGTCTTTAATATCAATAACCGCCAATTGCCAATTTTGGGGGAGCATCGTTGGGGATGGCATCCCCGGCTGGAGAGGACCCATGTCTTCAATGACGTTGTTAATTCGTCGGAGGTTGTGGAGGAGCCGCCACTTCTCTTTGTTGGGCTTTTTGATGACAAAAACTGGGGAGTTCCACGGAGATGTGGTCTCCACCAGATTGCCCTTAAGTAGCTGCTCCTCTACGAGCTCCTGGAGCTCCTTTAATTTTTGTTTGGAAAGCAGCCACTGCTCTACCCACACTGGTGAATCAGTTTTCCAAATCAGTTTTTGGGTAGGGCGCTCTTCAGTGATCGCTGCCCGAAAAACCTGGGGAGCTGTTGGGAGGTCGATTCTGGCTCCCCACTGGGCAAGAAGGTCTCTCTCCCACAGGGGTTCCGTGTAGTCCAAAACAAATGGGCACACTGAAGCCAATTGCCCGTGCGGCCCCTTAATTTGCACAATGCTCCTTTGATTGTTCTGCCAATTGAATGCCTCTGACACCCTGGACACGTTTGGCCACATCCTGCAGCTCCCAATGTGATGGCCATTCCCTAGAGGGAAAGATCGTCACATCTGCCCTCATATCCAAAAGCCCTTGCAATAGTTTTTGATCCCCACCTTTCTGTAAACTGCATGTTATTCGTGGTTTATCTCTGCCAAGGACCTGGGCCCAGGCTACCGTGTATGGAACTGTATGTTGGTGCAGACATGGCAAGCTCTGGATCCCAGGTCAGTTCGGGCACTGGAATTCGGGCCCAAGCCACAATTTGTCCTTTGGGCAGAAAGGTGGGAGGGCGGACACAGTACAACGCAAGAGAGAATTGCCCCAGGTCCGATGTCAAGAGACCCAGGACAATATTGACATCAATTGGTGTGTATTTTGTATCTCAAATGATTACGTACTTACACTTGCTCTGACCCAAGGTACCTTCTTGTTCCGGGCACACAGAGATAAGATGGAAGTGAGAGTCCTTGATGTGCAGAGACTCCCTAAGCTGCAACCTGCAGGGCACAATTTTAGAATCACTTGTTAAAATCGGTCTGGGTCTAATACACATAAGACAAGGTAAATCAGGGTGAGTCAAGTCAGGTGTAGTCACATCCAGTGGAGTTGCAGATACAGGCAGGCCCTGTGGGAGTTTCTCTCTTTTCCCTCCCCGCCCCCCGCAAGATGTTGTTTTGCCTGCCCTATTTTTGTCCTGGCACGGGGAAGAATCGCGCTGGTCTCCTAGTTTTTTGCCTGTGTGTCTCCCTGAGGCCTCTGTCTCTTCTTAAAGTCTATGAATTGCTGCCTCAGGGGACATTCTGGCATCCAATGCCCTATCTTCCCACAGAGGTGGCATGGAGCAGAAGTTCTTTGCGGCACCCTTCGTGTGCAAGGCGGATGACCAGGGTTTGGGGTGGTTGGAGCAGCGGCAGCGGCAATATCTTCAGTTTCAATGGCGGCCACTCTCCGGGTTGACAGTCGTTGTTGGGGGTCGAGCTCCTCCGCTGGGACGGAAACCTTCCTGGCACAGACCTCTAGCATTTGATGCAGAGTGGGAGGAGGATCCAGTGGCAGGCTGAGGATGGCGGCTTTACATGCAGAGTTAGCATTAGCTGCTGCCATCTCAGTCAAGATTTCAAGTCTGGCAGACTCACTCTGCACCTGCAAATCAGTCGTCTTGTGGAGACACTGCTCCCATCAAAATCCCGGGTTTTGGGTGAGCAGGAGAGGGAAAAGGGCTAGGATGGGGAGAACTGGGAAAACTGGAGCTCATATTCGTGGAGGATGGCTGCCTCCTCAGTCCCGAACGAGATCTTAAAATCTTTTCACCTGTGAACTCCAAAAGGCAATTTTTGAAAGAGATGAATCCCCTATTTGCCTACTTCATCTAATTTGTTACAGACATAATTCCAACACTGGTTATTATCAATTTGGTCAGGGGTCACCTTGGGGAACTGAGAGAGCAGCCATGCACCTAACTTCTTTAATTCCCTTTTCTTAACTTTTTCAACACTCCCACTCACAAGGATATCCGCAACCTGGATATTAAGTCTTTTCGGAGCTGCTGACAAACATGCACCCAGGATTAAGATTTTAAATGGTGCGGCTCACTCTGCCCACCGCCCTGGAAAAACGTAAAAGAAAAAGTGGAACCCCGCACCGAGCCCTGTCGCTGGACTATGCCAGCAAGTTACTGCGCAGTTAAAAGAAAGGTGCACAGAGGCACAGGAAAAAGAACCGAGCAGAGCAGTCGGGAATTAAAAAGACAGGGCGAAGAAAAACGGAGAATGGGAAAAGGACTTAGGTTCGGTGGAGGTCAACAGAAATCCAAGGCGATGGCTCCTGTTGTGGGAACGACTCCGCAGGTGCTCAGAGCTGCCGTCGCCGGTCCCCTGGGAGCCCCACCCACCAGAAAGGGGTCTGCTCAACCAAGGGTAGTTTGACGGCCAAGAGAGGATTTTTACCAAAGTCCAGTGAGTAGAGCCCAGAGGGTCCGGAATCCTTGTCCATGGGGTCCGGAGATCTTCACAGCGGCACCACGTTGTGTGCCAAACTGCAGTGGCGGCTGTCCTCAAAGGGGAAAGCGATTGCCCCTTCGGAACGTCCCTGCTAGCTGTGGCCAGCACCACCAGCAGCCCTGGGGCACTCTCCTGATCCCTGCTCCGGTCAGGAGGGCGCCTAAGGCTTTCGCCTTGAGGGACGAGGATCCGCAAAGAGAGGGCTGCTACCCAACAGGAGGAAAGGAGACGGACTCCAGCTGCAGTGTAATCCGGATTTATTGGGTCATGGGGAACTGAGCGCTGAAGACCCCGAACGGGCGTCTGACACTAACTTTTAAAGAGGGGAGGATACAGAGGTGGAGTCTGGTCTTCAACTAATCAGCAAGAGGGTGGGAGTGGGGAGAGGGTGATAGAAACAGTGGAACAATCAATAGGGAAAAGCCTGGGGAGGGGCCCACGCAGGAGCCCTCGGTTCCATTTTCTGTGGCTGTGCCGCTGCGGGGGGCAGGGACAGAGCGGCTCTGGGGGTGCCTGGCATCGGGCCAGCGTCACCCCTCGGCACGGGCAGCCCCGAGACCCCGCGGCCCTGGGCGCGCATTTCTGGGCACACCTGAGCTCGCACCTGCCCAGCGCCCCAAGGTTCCGCCTGCCTGGAAAAGCCCCAGCCGGGGCTGCAGCGTGCCGGGAACCCCCCAGCCAATCCGAGCGCAGCAGGAGCGCGCCACAGCCAATGAGAGCGCGGGGCGTTGCGGAGTCATCAGTCGCCGGGCAGAGGCTCCGGGCGGGCGCTCCCGGCGCAGCGCGGCTGCTTTGGGGCTGCGGCCCCTGCCCGGCGCTGCCGCGGGGCGAGGGGCGGCAGCTGCGGCCGCACTGGTGGCACTGCTGCTGCTGGCAGCGCCCCGGCTGCGGGCGCCGAGCTCTCGGGTGAGCGGGGGGGCGGGAGGCGCTGGGCCGGGCGGGGAGAAGGGGGAAAAGGGGGCAGCCCGAAATGGACGGGAGGAGGAGGGGACCCCCCGAAGGGAGAGCGGGAGGGGCTGAGGGGTGGGGGGAGGTGGGGAAGGGCTGGGAGAGGGTGGGAAAGTGGGGAATAGTGAGGGTGGGAGCCAAAATGTGAGCCCGAGGGGGCTGGGGACTGGAGGGAAAGGGTGCGAAAGGGGGGACTGGGACCTCAAAAGTGATTTGGGAAGCGACTGGAGATGGGAGGGGAGAGGATGTGAAAGGGGAAATGGGGGAAGGATGGGAAAGAGGAAAAGGCAGCGCGGGCAGGAGGGTCCCATGGCGGCTGTGGGGCACAGGGGGTGCGGGGTGGGGATCCGGGGTGGCGCCGGAGCTCTGGGGGTGATAGGGGTGCACCCCTGACCTGTGTCCCGCACACTCAGGGCTGTTGCAGTGGATTGCAAAGGCTGAGTGTCACTTCATGAACGGCACCGAGAGGGTGAAGTACGCGGAGAGACACAGCTACAACCGGGAGCAGCTCCTGCACTTCGACTGCGACTTTGTGGGGCACTTTGTGGGGTTCACCCCCTTTGGGGAGAAGGTGGCCGGGTACAGGAACAGCCTCCCGGATTTCCTGCGGCTCAAAAGGACCGCGGTGCTCTGGTACTGGCGGAGCAACTCCGAGGTGGCCGCCGTGTTCCTCACGGAGCGCCGAGGTGAGCGCGGGGCAGAGCGTGTCCCCTCGGGCCCTGCCCTGGCAGTGACCCTGGAGCCCCTCCAAGCCTGGCTGGGAATCGCCCCGGAGCCCTCAGCCCTCCCGGCCCCTCCCTTCCCTCCGAGTCCAACCCAGTGACCCCAGTCCGTTCCCAGTCCGTTCCCAGTCCGTTCCCAGTCCGTTCCCAGTCCGTTCCCAGTCCGTTCCCAGTCTCTCCCAGTGTCCCGCGGCGTGTCCATCTCAGCCTAGCGTGCTGCTGACGCCTCTCAGCCAATCAGGGCGCGTGTCTCTGATGACTCATCCGTTGCCAGGCAGACCCGCAGCGCCGAGTGCCCCGCGCTGGACTCGGCCTCCCAGTGCCGCGCGCGTCATTCCCAGTTCCTCCCAGTGCCGCCCCAGTCCCTTCCACTCCTTCTCAGTCCATTCCCAGCCCATTGCCAGGCTGTTCCCAGTTCACGCTAGGACCTTCACCCTCTCTCCTAGTTCTCCCCCTTCCCCTCCCAGTCTATCCCAATCCATCCCAATCCAATCCCAGTCTCTCCCAGGCAATTCCGAGTGCATTTCCAGTCCCTTCTACTCCATTCCCTGCCCCTCTCAAGGCCATTCCACCCCTCCCCTCTCTCTCCCAGTTCCCCCCAGCTGATCCCAGTGTGTCCCTGCTCTCTCCCAGTGCCCATCCCACCGTGTCCATCTCGCTGGTGCCCTCGAGCTCCCAGCCCGGCCCCGGCCGCCTGCTCTGCTCCGTGATGGATTTCTACCCTGCCCACATCCAGCTGAGGTGGTTCCAGGGCCAGCAGGAGCTCTCTGTGCTGGCCACCGATGTGGTTCCCAGTGGGGACTGGAGCCACCAGCGGATGGTGCTGCTGGAAACTGCCCCCGGTGTGGGGTCACCTGCAGCTGCCAGGTGGAGCACGTCAGCCTGGAGCACCCCTGAGCCAGCACTGGGGCACGAGGGAAGCACTGGGGCTGCTGGGAGAGGCACTGGGATGTGCTGGGAGCACGTGGGAGAGAGTTGGAGAGAGTCTGGTTGAAACTGGGAGAGGGGCTCGTGGGTCTGGAAGGGCTGAGAAGGAGTTTGGAGGATGCTGGAGAGGGTGGGATGGGGTTGGGACGGTCCTGGTGGGCACTGGGAGAGTTTGGGGTGCTGGGTGTGGCTGGGAGTGTGTTTGGGGTGCTGGGTGTGACTGGGAGGGATATGAGTGAGCATGGAGGGGCTGGAAGGAGATTAGGGATGGCAGAGGTTTGGTTGAGGTTGGTTGTGCTGGGAAGAGATTGGGAGGGGTCTTGGTGTATCCTTGTGGGGCTGGGAAGGAACTGGGAGAGGGTTTGGGGGTTCTAGGATGGTGGGGGGCAACAGGGAGGTGGTTGTGTCATGCTGAGAGGGACAGGAGGGGCTTTGGTGGGTCCTGGGGAGGCTGGGAAGGGATTGGGAGGACGTTTCAGGGGGTCCTGGGTAAGCTGGGGGCGACGGGAAGGGTGCTTGGAGGGGCTTGTGATGTCTGTGAGAAGTTTTGGTGGTCCTGACCCCTCTGGAACCCCCAGAGATGCTGCCAGACACTGCCCGCAGGAAGATGCTGACTGGGATCAGGGCTCCGTGTTGGGATTCGTCTTCCTGGCGCTGGGGCTCGGTTTCTCCCTGCGCAAGAAAGTGAGGGAGGGGTCCCGGGGGTCGTGTGCCCCCTCTCCCGGAGGGTGTGTGCTCCCCCCGGGGCC
>NW_024358710.1:0-286 GCF_014805655.1 Passer montanus | reverse complement strand
CGGCTCGGCTCCCCGCGCACGCCCGCCTCGCCCCGGCACCTGCCCGCCGGACGCCCTGGCTGGTGCGAGCGGTGCTCCCCCGGCGCTCCCCCAGCCCGCTCCGCTCCCCCGCCCCTCACCTCCGCCGCGGCGCCCGGGGAGCCGCGGGCACACTGCCGCCGCGGGCAGGGATGACCTTGCGGAGAAATCCATCATCCGGGCAGGAAAACAAGCCGTTCCTCGGGGGGTGCGGCGGCGGGAGGAGGGCGGCAGGGAAGGAGCGGGGCTCCGCTTGGGCGGCCCTTCC
>NW_024358709.1:0-286 GCF_014805655.1 Passer montanus | reverse complement strand
AGTGCACAGAAATGGTATTCTTGTTTTCAGCATACAAACAAAACCTATTTTACCCTATTGCTTGTATTCAATGAATTTTATTAATTCAACTTTCACCTATCTTTTGCTGGGTAAGATGGAAGGGAAATATTGAGCAGGGTGAGATCAAGAAAGAGAAAGAAAGAAAGCCCACTTGGTTAATTCCATTTTAAAGCATGGCATTGTGACAGATAGAATTGCCTTCACGTCATATCAACACTAGGCTTCCTATTGAAGTGTTATTTTTGAAACAAAACCAGATTTCAAC
>NW_024358708.1:0-286 GCF_014805655.1 Passer montanus | reverse complement strand
TTTATGTCTTAGTAACCTTGATGAATTCCGGAGGCCCCTGAGAAAATCCTGATAAGAACAACTACAAGTGAATGGTTGGTGCACCCTGTATTCTATGTTGTTCAGATACACTGCTACAAATGAGAATTTCTGGAAAACAATGGATTTACTGTGATGCCAGGCACTGACTGCTTGGTTTGAAGATTAACAATTTTTTGTGTTCTCTGCTTTTATGTCAATGCCTCATAGGAACTTTGGTTGTCACAATATGATATATGTGTAAAATATATTCAACTGGAGATCCAAG
>NW_024358707.1:0-286 GCF_014805655.1 Passer montanus | reverse complement strand
CCCTTAACCCAGAGACCCCTCCCCATCACTTAGAGACTCCCAGAATTGACAATGGTACAGCCCAGACCCCCCCACCAAGTTAATGGTACGGCCCAAACCCCCCCTCAGCCGGGTTTGAAGCCCCCAGCCCCATTTTGAGGAGCCCCCAGCCCCAATTTGAGGAGCCCCCAGCCCCAATTGGGGTCTCACCAGGGGCAGCAGTACCCACAGGGGCAGTAACACATTGTGGGAAGCCCCCAGACCCATTTTAAGGAGCCCCCAGCCCCATTTCAGACTCCCCCAGCCC
>NW_024358706.1:0-286 GCF_014805655.1 Passer montanus | reverse complement strand
ACAGATGTATAGATATTTAATCTTAGATGCACTAAGCTTCATTACCTGAATCTTAGTGCATGTAAAGAAAATGTGAAGGCTACATCTGAAGTCAATTGGGACAACTGTCTCCTACAGATTATATCAAAGCTTTGTTTCTTTATGAAAGAAGGGATTCAAACCATAACATCAAAATTGATGACACTTCTCAGCATTTTGGGTTGGCTAATTTTGCTGCTTTGTCACTCTCTGGTTATCCTTTTTCTCATACTCATACTCACTGAGGGGTCTCCTTTATGCTGTTGGT
>NW_024358705.1:0-287 GCF_014805655.1 Passer montanus | reverse complement strand
ACCTGCACCAGGAACTTGTTCTCTACATATTCCATGAGTCTCCTGGGTTGTTCACTGCCAGCTCTGCAGCTTTCACAGCTGACATACAGATCACTGAAATATGCTACCCTCTACCATCATTAGCAGCTGAGAGCCTGTGGAAAATTAGCTTTTAGATACCACAAGCAGAAGAAATATATGCAGGAAGATTAGCACTGACAGGATGAAACTAACGCAGAATAACTATCAAAGGCCAAAAAAGCCCCCCAGGCTACTTTCCAGATGTATCTGGATTACTTCAGGATGCC
>NW_024358704.1:0-287 GCF_014805655.1 Passer montanus | reverse complement strand
CTCATTAATATGCATGAGGGGCTCGTTAACATGCACGAGGGGCCGTCCGTGTGCACGAGGGGTCGTTAATATGCGCGAGGAGGTCGTTAATATGCATGGCAGGTGATTAGCATGCGTGACAGACGGCCGGTCTGCACCAGGGCTCATTAATATGCATGAGGAGCTCGTTAATATGCATGAAAAATTGTCAATGTGCACATGGGCTCGTTAATATGCACGGAGGGTCATTAATATGCATCAGGATTCATTAATATGCATGAGGGAATCGTTGGTATGCAGGAGCGATT
>NW_024358703.1:0-287 GCF_014805655.1 Passer montanus | reverse complement strand
GGCCGAAGGCGAGGTGAGTGACAGCCAGCCCCCCGGCGTGTCCCCCGGGCTGCCCGGGCCGGTCCCAGCGCTGTCCCCTCCCCTGCAGTACGTGGTGGACTGCGAGCAGGTGCCCCAGCTGCCCAACATCTCCTTCCACCTGGGGGGGAAGGTGTACGGCCTCAGCGGCCCGGCCTACGTGCTGCGGGTGAGTGTCCAAAACCCGCCAGAATCTGCCCCAAAATAATGCTCCTTGTTTGTCCTGAACCCTTCTGCTGGGTGGAGGTGCCCACCCGAGCCAGGGCGAG
>NW_024358702.1:0-287 GCF_014805655.1 Passer montanus | reverse complement strand
AGCATGTGGCTCATGGCCTTGAACAGGGCATACGAGTACTGCTTCCCCCAGGAGTCGTTCTGCAGGGACAGGGCACAGCCTCAGCACGGGGACACGGCTCTGGGGCAGGAAAGCACCCCTGGCACCGCACCCAAAAACCCCTGTCGGAGCCACCTCCATGTGTTACACAAGAGATTTAATTCTTTGGTGGCTTGGAGTGCTGGGGGGTCTTTGAAAGCAAGGAGGGCTATGGAGTCTCAAGCCACAAACCCCTCAGAGCCCCACAACTCCCATATCCCTCACAGAGC
>NW_024358701.1:0-287 GCF_014805655.1 Passer montanus | reverse complement strand
GGATGGGGGGATTTGGGGGACAGAGACCCCTGAAAATTGGGGGGACAGAGGGGACGGGGGGGCTGAGAGACCCCTGAGAGTGGAGGGACGGGGGGGGACTCTGCAGCCCCCCAACACTGGAGTGACCCGGCAGCCCCCCGGCCCTGGGGGGACTTTGAAGCCCCCCGACCCTGGAGGGACACGGGGGACCTAGAAGCCCTCCGGCCCTGGGGAGACTTTGAAGCCCCCCGATACTGGGGGGACTCTGCAGCCCCCCGACCCTGGGGGGACTTTGAAGCCCCCCGACC